>NC_058523.1:272549494-272574494 GCF_904849725.1 Hordeum vulgare subsp. vulgare
ACAGCTGAGTTATATCCCTTCCCCATCCCATCGAGAAGTAGAATCAATGAATCCTAAGGCAAAGGGGCAAGAAACTCAAGGCCACTCTTCCTCTGGGCTTTCTTTATGCACTATTATTGATAGTCAAATAATGGGAAAAATTGGATTCAGTTGTCAACCGGTCCTATCGAAAGTAGGACTGACTATGGATTCAAGCCATCGCACATGGTATCATAAAATCTGTATGATTTTCCCGATCTAAATTGAGCAGGTTTCCATGAAGAAGATCTTGTTCAGCATGTTCTATTTGATACTCGTAGGAGAAGAACCCGACTAGGTATTCTTAAAAAAAGAGGTGAAGCAGAACCAAGTCATGATGATATGGGTCACCCCTTCTTCTCGCACCAAAGATCTTACCATTTCCGAAGGAACTAGTGCTACATTTCTTTTCAATTTCCATTCAAGAGTTTCTATCTGTTTCCACGCCCTTTTTTTGAGACCTTGAAACAGGAGGACAAATTACTTCTCTTAGGAACACATACAACAAAAAGGATAAGGTAGCCCTCCAATAACTACTTCATTTTTATTTATGAATTTCATAGTAATAGAAATCCATGTCCTACCGAGACAGAGTTTATAACTTGTTATCCTCTTGCCTAATAGGCAAAGATTGACCTATGTAGAAAGACTGATTCATTTAGATCGATATGAGGACCCAACTCCGTTGCATTGCCAGAATCCATGATCCATATTTGAAGCGGGTTGACCTCCGTGCTTCTCTCATGGTACAATCCTCTTCCTGCCGAGTCCCCTTTCTCCTCAGTCCACAGAGAAAAAAGTGTAGGACTCGTGCCGATAGTTCATGACGGAAGAAAGAACTCACAGAGCCAGGATCGGTAACTAATAGAATAGTACTACTAACTAATACTAATATATAGAAATAGATATCTAGAAATAGAAACAAACTAATATATAGATAATTGAAATTGAAAGGAACCTTCTTTTCTGTATACTTTCCCAGTTCTATTGCTACCGCGGGTCTTATGCAATCGATCGGATCATATAGATATCCCTTCAACACAACATAGGTCATCGAAAAGATCTCAGACAACTCACAAAAGCATGAAAGCCAGTTAGAAAATGGATTCCTATTTGAAGAGTGCCAAACCGCATGGATAAGCTCACATTAACCTGTCAATTTTGGATCTAATTCGGAATTTTTCTTGGGAAGTTCCGGGAAGAAATTGGATTGGAATAATATAGATTCATACAGAGGAAAAGGTTGTCTATTGATGCAAACGTTGTATCTAGAGGATAGGGATAGAGGGAGAGGGAAAAATTGAAATGAAATAAATAAAGAATAAATCCAAAAAAATAAGTCCAAGATAGAAGAGTCCAGATTCCAAATGAAGAAATGGAAACTCAAAAAGGATTCTTCTGATTCTCAAAGAATGAGGGGCTAGGGGATTGATACCGAGAAAGAATTCTTCTTATTGTAAGACGTGATTTGATCCACATATGTTTGGTAAAATAACAATCTTCTCCTTTAATCATATTATAAATGGAAAGTGTTCAATTAGGACATGAAAACTTGACTCAATTGGTCTTAGTTAGTCTTCGGTGCTGAGCGGAAGAAGGGCGGAGACTCTTGAACGAGGAAAAGGATCCCTTCGAAAGAATTGACCAAGGAGCCGTATGAGGTGAAAATATCATGTACGGTTCTGTAAAGGGACAGTAAGGGTGACTTATGTGTTAACTTTTCCACTATCAACCCCAAAAAAACAATTCTACCTTACGTAAAGTTACCAGAGTATGATTATCCTCTGCATTTGAAATCACTGATTATATACCTGGTATTGGCCATAATTTACAAGAACATTATGTAGTATTAGTAAGAGGAGCAAGGGTTAAGGATTTACCTGGTGTGAGATATCACATTATTCGAGGAAACTTAGATGTTGTTTGTCGGTGCACTATAGAAGGGGTTTTCAGCGCCCTTGACTTGTGCACGAGAAGTAGTAGCCCTCGGCAAGCTTGGCCAGGGACACCGAGAGGGGCAGGGGAAAAGCCCCCAAGAACCATCTTGGGCATGGGACAAGGCACCTCCCCCGGCAAGCTCTTTGCCGGGGGAGGCTTGCGAAGGATCAGCAAAACCTGGGCCAAGGGCTAGCAGAGCCCCCAGCAAGATGGCCCCGGCAAGGGAACCATCCGTGGCAGGGCCGCAGTGATGCCAGCAGGAAGGTACCTTGAGGGCCACTAAAGTCTCAAGACTAGAGAACAGAAGCAAGAAGGCCTCGGCAAGCCCTCCTTGCCAGAAAAAAAGCAGCAAGGCCCCAGCAAGCTCCTTGTCAGGGAGAGCTATCAACGCTCCAACCAACAGCAAGCCCGATAGGGCCCCGAAGCACAGAGTGCTAGCGCAACAGCCAGCTGCCCCTAACGGCTTGATACATTTAGACCTAGTCAATGCGTGGCGATGACAATCTGGGAAGCATAGTACCGATGGGACACACTCTTGTCCCATGTCTGAGGCACCTGACGAAGCCATTAATGGGTTCGCTAAGACGCCAGAACCGCTGTAGCTTACTGTATAGCTTGTGGGTGCACCGTGCACCTCGCGAAAACCCAATGTTGCCCTTATGGGAGTCCCCTTTCACATATAAAAGGAGGCCCTGGCATGCATTTGGGGGGTTAGCCAATCGGACATTCGACGCTACGCGACCATCAACCTTCACGCTATCAACACGACGCAGGAGTAGGGTTTTACGCCTCAATGCGGCCCAAACCTGGGTAAGAAACGATCGTTGCTCTGATCCTTAGGTCGGCCCTTCGTGCATCCTTCTCCTTCGCTGCACCGTAAGGAGCCCATACGCTCCATAGGTGATCGTGCCCTCCCACGACACTGTCGCAGTAAAGAATCATCAACAAGGGTGTTCTAGTGCGTTGTAGATTCTTATCCAAGACTTGTATCATTTGATGATGCCATGTGAATCGCTAGAAACATGTGAAGTGTATGGCTAACCCAATAACATAAGTTTTGCAAGGGGGCTGGAGCAGGCTACCAAGAGACAAAAGATCCTCTTTCTGAAGAGATTTGATTGGGAACTCTTATGTGTCCAAGGTCAATATGGAAATCCTTTCAGATGTTTTCCCTTACTTTGTCTGTGTCAACAAACAATTCGAAATACTTCGACTTTTTCAGAACAGGTCCGAGTCAAAAAGCAATGATTCGAAGCACTTCTTTTTTCATTACACTATTTCGGAGACCTAAGGACTCGATCGTATGGATATGGAAAATACAGGTTTTCCAATCCCGCGGGAAAAGGAGGGAAACTGATACTCAATTCAAAGTGAGTAAACAGAATTCCAAACTCGATCTCATAGATCCCTATAGAATTCCGTGGAAAGCCGTATTCGATGAAAGTCGTATGTACGGCTTGGAGGGAGATCTTTCCTATCTTTCGAGATCCACCCTACAATATGGGGTCAAAAAGCCAAAACAATAAGTGATTTTAGCCCTTATAAAAAGAAAACAGATTGTTGAACCTCTTTCAAGCTCATGTCACGTCGAGGTACTGCAGAAAAAAGAACTGCAAAATCCGATTCAATTTTTCGTAATCGATTAGTTAACATGGTGGTTAATCGTATTGTCAAAGACGGAAAAAACATTGGCTTATAAAATTCTCTATCTAGGCGTGAAAAATATTGAACAAAAGACAGAAACAAATACACTATTGGTTTTAGTCAAGCAATACATAGAGTAACTCCCAACATAGGAGTAAAAACAAGACGTAATAAAAAAGGATCGACGCGGAAAGTTCCTATTGAAATACGATCTAAACAAGGAAGAGCACTTGCCATTCATTGGTTATTAGAAGCATCCCAAAAGCGTCCAGGTCAAAATATGGCTTTCAAATTAAGTTCCGAATTAGTAGATGCTGCCAAAGGGAGTGGGGGTGCCATACACAAAAAGGAAGCGACTCAGAGAATGGCAGAGGCAAATAGAGCTCTTGCACATTGTCGTTAATCCATGAACATAATCTATGTATGTAGACACATGGATCCGTACATCTCGATCAGAAAAGAATCAATAGAGAAGGAGAACCGAACAATATCTTTCTCGAAACAAACAAAAAGGAAAAGAAAGAGAAAACATAAATCCTGATCAACTAAGCCCTCTCGAGGGCTTGCTTAAGAATACGAAAGAAGAATCTTATGGAAATAGCATGGAATAAGGTTTGATCGTATTCATGGGGATTGTGTAAATATCCCATTTCAAAAATTGAAACAATCGGGACTTTTCGGAGATTGGATGCAGTTACTAATTCATGATCTGGCATGTACAGAATGAAAACTTCATTCTCGATTCTACGAGAATTTTTATGTAAGCGTTTCATTTGGTTCTCTTCAATGAAGTTTCGATTTCCCAGAATGTAACCTAATTTTCGGCCTAATTCTTCTCCTGATGATCGATTCAACCTCTGATAAAAAAGATAGACCTTGGTTCCATTTCATCTCTTCAACAAGTTTAGTAATAAGCATAACGACCCTATTGTTTCGATGGAGAGAAGAACCAATAATTAGCTTTTCGAGAAATTTGCAAACGAACAATTTTAACAAAATCTTTCAATTTCTCATTTTATTATGTTCAACTTTATGTATTCCTCTATCTGTAGAGTACATTGAATGTACAGAAATGGCTATAACAGAGTTTCTGTTATTCGTATTAACACCTACTCAAGGGGAATGTTTTATGTGGTGCTAACGATTTAAGAACTATCTTCATAGCTCCATAATGTTTCATTTTATGTTCCTACCTATTGTCTGGATATACCAAGAGAGATCTATGGTCTAATGAGGCTACTACGAAATATTTACTCATGGTGGGGCAAGCTCTTCTATTCTGGTTCCATGGTTTCTCTTGGCTATATGGTTCATCTGGGGGAGATCGAGCTTCAAAAAATTGTGAACGGTCTTATCAATACATAAATGTAGAACTCTCGTGGAATTTCAATTGCACTTATATCCATCACTGTATAACTTGGGTTCAAGCTTTCCCCAACCCCTTTTCGTTAATGGACTCCTAACGTCTACGAAGGAGTGTTGTTTGTTCGACAAATTCCTACCTCCATATCTATCTATGAGGTGTTTGGGTTTTGCAAAACTCCATAGACATGCAGAAGAGAAATGATATCCCCAATCCGACCAAGATATAACTTTCACAAAAAGTTTATTGTGATCTTTTTGTTCAAATAACAATTAAGGTGAAGCAGGGTCAGGAACAACAAATCTCTTTATGAAAAAGACCCACTACAAGAATACCCCCTATAAAACAACACATACTCTACAACATTTTGACTATAAGTTGCAAAATTCACAAGAGATACGCATATAAGCGTTGCAGTATATGCATTGTAAAGTTACAGCTCATGATCATAGTGTCGTAGATAGATTGCAAAAGATCTTATATGTTGCCATGTATGTGTTGCATAGTATGTTTCTTATAAGACTATATTTTTTGTAATTAAAAATGAAAATTAAACAGACGCGGCCGTACAATAATGAACGTGGCACGAAAATATATGCTAACCATTTGAGCAAAAAAAATCACGTGTAGTTCCTTCGTTTTATTCTCTAATCTAGACTAGGCCAAATCCTATTGAGCACGTCGCGTCGGTTAAAATGCATTTGATAAACTTTTCTTCAAAATTGATGAACTTTTTTCAAATTCAATGTACATTTTTCAAAATCTATGAGCTTTGCATATTCATAAACTTTTTCCAAGTCAGTGAACTGTTTTTCAGATTTGTGAGAAAAATGTGGAAATCAATGATTTTTTTTCAATTTAGTTATTTTTTATAAAAAACTGTGAACTTTTTTCGGAAATCTATGAACTTTTCAAAATTGCTTTAACCGGTGGCCAGCTTTTTTCCTTCACCAGAAGCACCACACATCCGAGGGAAAAAAAGGAGGCGAGAGAGGCAAGCTGAGCGGGAATAACTGAGAAATGGGCTCCTGTTTGACGCTCAGAACAGCTTCCGCGCAGGTCTGCTGCAAACGGGCCAGCCCATTTCCCTGCCACGAGTGAACGTGAGAAAAATCATACCGAACAACAAAAACTTTTAGCGCTGGTTGGATTCGAACCAACTTCCAGTCGCTACGTGTTCTTGAATTTTGTTTGAAACTCAAACAAACTGTTAAAATATAATTTTTTAAACGTGAACAATTATTGAAAAGATGAACCAAAATTAACTAATTTTTTCATATACAACAATTTTCAAATATACATTGAACACTTTTGAGATATACGATGAAGGATTTTTAATGCAGATACAACATTTTTTGTTAAATACTGAACAAATTTTAAAACATACTAAGCATTTTTTTATATACACTGAACGAATTCTATACATTGAACATTTTTGTAATATAATCTGAACAATATTTAACTACAAATTGAACAATTTTGTGTTATGTGCTGAAGAATCATTTAACTACCCATTGAACATTTTCTGATATACACTTAAAATTTTGGAATTGTGAACAAAATTTGAAAAATTCCAAAACAATTAAAGCCGTGGACACTTTTTGAAATCGTGAACAAAATTTGGGTTTTCGGAACATTTTATTGAAAACAAAGTATAATAATAAAAACTATAAAATGAAATAAATGAAATTGAAACGAAAAAAGAAAAAATATATTAAAAATATAAAAAAGGAAAAATAAAACATGAAAAGACGACAAAAGAATAAATGGTTTAGAGAACCTACTAGAAGGTTCCCCTAACTAGGTGTTGGCTCGAAGTGTTCCAGCCAGTGTCGCCTCGTTCGCTCAGTTCGCTTCGACGAAGCACCGACAATCAGATGCACACATGCATCGTATAGGATCTGCATGAGACCAAACGGCCTCGCTGCTATGTCGGGTTGGAGGCGCGGCCACCATGGTTCTCCATTTTCTTTCTCCCTTCGATCCAACAAAAACTAAGTAATATTGTGGCCACAATCTTATGTAAACATTAGTCTATTCCGTTCCTGATTTCATTGTATCCAATCTAGTACGGCCAGTTCGAATTTCAGCAAGGTTGTTTTCTAAGGAAAATTCATAATGCAACGTAAATTTATTTTCTTTAGCAATAGGTGTAAATTTATATAAAAAGCAAAATTAAGCAGCGTTGGACTATGGATCTTCCTCCAGGTCGTGACAACGCCACACGCGGTCTTGTAGCTCATTGTCATCCTTTGCACCATAAAAGGAGGACGTTTGCAGCAGGAGCCATCCCCTTGCCGAGAATGCCGCAATGGACGAGAAGTTCCAACAACAGTTAGAGCTCCCCTATGATAGCAGTTCGGCACCTCCCTCGCCACTGTCCTAGCTGTTTCATCATTGCCATTGCCACCATCTCATTGGCCGATCGATGTGAAGCAGATGCCATATTTGAAGCCCGCGACTGGATGCGCACCTCATGCATTGCCAACGCTGGGTCCTTTAAACTTTGTATTGGCAAAGGCCTACACAATCTACCATTTGAATACCATAGTAAAGTTGTCGACGTAGAGCCGGTGCCACCTTGGCGACCAACTGGTCAAGATCAACATGGTCAAGTCACCGTGCGCCGCCACTCTCATCACCGACAAGGGCAAGGAAAGGTCGGGTGGAATGGCGCGGCGACCGAGGATGACGCTGCCCTGCGCACGACGACGGAGCAAGTTCAGCAAAAATGTCGCGAGTGGTAGATCGCGGCCGGTCAGGTCTGGTATGAGTAACAGAAATCAATATTATTTCACCCATCTTGCACAACATTTTTACAGCACATAGAAAAAACATGTTGTGTTTGGCATAAATGTACGTACAAGTGCATGTCAAGTGCGAGATGATAATAACAAAAGTTACGATTTTTTCGGTTCAAATTTTTACTCCTGATATTAATTTCTGATTACACACCAAATTTTCTATTTCCCTCCGTCCTCTTCCACCAATAGCGACTTATTTTGGTCAAAAAATAAATAAGTACGCGAGCTTGATTACGTTGGCCACCAAAATCGGAAAACGCCCCTCCCCCATATCAACACAGATCCCTTCCGGGTATTAAAAAGACACAGATCCCTTCCTCGTCTTGAGCAGATCGATCATGGCGTGCCCTCCCTTTGGAACCTCATAGCTGGCCCCATCGATTCCACCATTCAGGTTGAGGGCACAAGAGGCATGTCTTTTTCATCAACTCGGATGGAAACCAGATCAATCCCCACTCTTGATTCATAGAAACTCAAGGTAAATACTAGTACGGCTTGAAGATTGTGCCCCCCTTGTTCGGATCTATCGCTTCTATGATTTCTAATTACTTTTCTCTTTTTTGAATTTGATAGTGCACACCAAGTGTTTTATAGTTGTCCTTTGTTACTGGTTCAGCATTTGGGGGGGGGGGGGCTTCAGATAGAGGGGGTTGTTTATGATTCTTCTTCTATAAGGTTACACATTTCCTATACTCGCTCGAAATTAGCTTTTTAGGTTTTATTCATTAGTGTGTTGATGCTTGTTTGTTTTGGTGTTCGGTAGGTTCACTGAACATAAGAGATGGCTTAAATCTGGTAACTCTCAAGGTGCCAGGTGTGAACGTGTGCAATATTTCAATCTAGTTCTACACCCTTACGAAGTTGGTGAGTTCAATATCTTCACAGAATTTCTTTATGGAACTCCATTTTTTTTCAACTATCGTATTCTGGTTGGGTAGTACAGTTGGGTTAGTTCTTGCCTAACATTTTGCGGTTGACCACCTAGCATAGTTTCTTTCTTTTTTCCTGTGTGTGCAGAAGTTTGTGATATTGTAATTTTCTTATTGTTATCATACTATAATCTGGCCGGGGTGTCATTTGTAGAAAAGTAAATGGAGTGACTAGAAGAAAGTGGTATCTTGGTTGTAAGTATGGACAAATTGCACTAAGTATCTTGTTGTCTAGTCAAGCACCAATAAAATGTTAATTATATTATGAATATGAGAACATGATCTACAGCAGCACAATTACAAGTCCAGTCTCCAGAACAACACACTCGTTCTGAAAAAAATGTTAGTGAACAACTATGTGCATGATAGTGAAAACATATATACTTTGCAACACACTCAGCCTTGGACGATGGGATCTCGTCAGGGTCCGAACTTGAGAATAACATATCATCAACCTAGCTATTATGTTTGTGCATGAACGAAACCTCCTTTTTTACGATAAACTAAATATATTAATAATCATCCATCAGGGTTATAATCTAACAGTAGAATTTCTTTCAGCTCCAATGGAACTTCCGCCATGAAGAAAAATCACCAGATCTTCAAGCCAAGTCAGCACGGCTATGTGTTAGCTTATTCTGCTTCCTACTCACCCATCCAATCTAAAACGAATTGAAAGAGTTCAGGGTAACCAGAACGTCAGTGATTATGGAGAAAATACTGGATTGGTTACAGTCGGCAAGTTCCAATGCTTTGGCGAGAGCCATACAGTCTAGCTCCACCAAAATTGCCCCATTGAAAAATCTAGATAACTCCCTCTGACCGGTAAAGAGAGCCAATCCCTAAGCCTTTTCCACACTAACGCACGTACTACTGCAGCGCCCCATGGAAAAGAAAGGTTGTCCCTAAGAGTTTCCCACAATAGTCCCCACCATACTTGATGAGGAAGCACCGATGTAGGGGCGTTATAATTCAGTTTTATAGTTTGAGCGGGAGGGGGCATCCACTTTGAAAAAACAGGGATATGAGAGTGCACCCCTCTATCCCCAAAATGATTGCTGCAGTTTTGGTCAATCTCATTTTCAGGGAACACCTCGCAGTTACGAATTTCCTCTTTGAACCGTATCAAAAAAAGACATCGAGCCTAATTTAGATACCTTGCTAGTAGAGGTGGTTTTAGGCCCCAGCCAGGTAGGCCCTTCGCCTGGGCGTGCCAAGGAGATTGTTTGTTAACTGTAGCACAAATTACACTGTAAATCTCTATATTGTTGTAGATAAAAGTCCTGCCTGGGACGTTGTGTGATACTAGCTCCGCTACTACTTGCTAGTACCGTCACCAATATTATCCGGCAAGAACCACGCTCTCCACAAGACAAGAAGGAATTTTGTTCGGATGTCTTCATTACATGCATTAAGGATTTGCGGCCAGTCATTCCCCTTGGGTGTCTTTGACCTTATGATCCTCTTACTATCTGTGGATAGTGCTATACCTACCGCCCACTGTATTGGTCTGGCCAAAGCATTGGAGCCTAGTGTACCTCCCATCTGGCCAAAGCATTGGAACCTAGCGTACCCCACCCCACCCCCCGGCAAATACCAAGTTAAGCACCATACCACATCAAGCAACCGAAATAGGTCAACAGTTAAACTACTAGTATTGAAAAACAACTGCATTTCATTCATAGTAATTGTCGTGGTTTTGTCACGACAGATGTCCTCGTGAAAGGACTTAGTGTTGGAGCCATCGCACCTCGGTGGCAACTCAAAGGGGTTGAACGGGAGCGGGACACAGATTTACCCAGGTTCGTCCCCTCGTGAGGAGGTAAAAGCCTACATCCTGCTTTGTGTTGTATTGATGATGTTTCGATTACAAGGAGGGCGTAACTCGCCTGACCTAGCTCTCGATGATTTCTAACCTGCCCTCTCCTTCCCTGGGACTCGCCTTTATATACAGGTCGAGCCCTTAGGGTTTACAAGAGTCCTTGCCATCATACAAGTCATGATTCTTTCTATCTCTAAGTCGTCGTGCTTTCCAAGACTGGAGAACTCCCCGATGATTGATTCTCCACGAGGATCTTGAACCGCCATCCAGCTCCTGGGCCTATTGGGCCAAAGCTTGAATCGCCAAAGGATGAGTCGCCCGCTTGGTGACCCGGCCCAGCTAGGGCGAGTCACACAGCAGATAATATCGCCAACATTAGGCCCCAGATTGACTTGAACCTGTTCACGCCAATACTTCTTACCTAGTCAGGAGCGACTCATTCTGCTCTTTTTACGTATCATACGCCTAAACCGCCACCCTTCGCGGAAATATCCAAGTCGCCGAACCGGTCCTTGATGACATCATCTTATCCCTTTAATCTCGGAAGAAATGATGACGCAATCCCCAACGGATCTCTCGGCACCGATATCCCGAAAATCTTGGCGCTATTATGGCGAATCTTTATCCTGCCTTCAGTTCCCGCGTGAGGCGCCTTGATTCCATTGCCCGACCCAATAAATAGGTTCGGGGAAGGGGGCAGAGAACATCTCCACCTACGCATTTCATCGGCTTCTTCTTCCTCGCGACCGCACCAAAAACTCCATCACCGCCCGAGGAACTCCGTCTTCGGCCACCGCGTTTGACGCATCCCCAGGCCGACCAAGAACGCAGCACTCGCCGCGGATCTCTCTCGGTCGCCTCCGGACGCCATCATTAGGTTAGCCCCTCACCATTAGAAATAGATCTTAGCTCCTCGATGTTCATCGTTCCTCGGTTCCTTAGAGCACCTCGAATGCCTCCATATATGTTGATTGATTCGCAGTAGTGATAGGCGCGGTAATATCGATCACACCCTCAATCGATTAGCTCGTGTCGAGGAACTAAGAAAGGTTTCTGTCAAATCAACCTCACTGTTTTTACCCTAGCCATAGACTGTTTCACCTTATCCAGGCTCTTTTCTATCCCTTTTTACTTGCTCGTTGATCTATATTTTACTACCTGCCATGTAAAAACCTGTTTATAGATCCGCACTTTACCATTTTAATGAACATCTCTGAGGCTGTGGGATGTCTCCCCTAAATAAAAGGAAATTCCTAAGTCCCCCTTGTGCCCAGATCCGGCCCCTTATTGGCGAGTCAACGGATTCCCTTAGTCACTCAGCAAGCGTTCTGCGAGTTAATTTATCCGTGACCTTTTCCTCTGTAGCTATGGGTACCGTTTTCAAGGCCGATTGGCTCCCGACCAAAGTTGACGATGCCTTCCTCAACGACTGCGTGAAGACGGGGAATCTTGACCCGAAATAAGTTATCGGATGGCGATCCAGATTAGGCGAAGAAATCCCCAACCCGAAGGAAGGGGAGATAGTTGTTTTTGCTGAGCACCTCGAACGGGGGTTTAAGCCGCCAGGATCAAAATTCCTCAGAGATGCTATGGCCTTCATGAACGTTCGCCTCCAAGACCTGGGCCCCAACTCGATTAGCAACATATGTCAGTTCCAAGTATTCTGTGAAGCCTACTTGCGGATGGAACCTTTAGTCCCTTTGTTCTGGTACTTCTTCCATTTGAATCGCCGGACCGAGTTTGCCAATGGCCCTAGCTTAGAACTTGGAGGGGTCAACGTTCAACGTCGCAAGGACAGCTCATTCCCATCACTCTCCATGCCTAGCCATCCCAAAGGCTGGGGCGAGTCTTGGTTTTATTGCCAGGAAACTTCCCCTCCGGGTGAAAACAAACTCCTCGGCTATAGGAAGGAACGCCTACCTACAAACTTTAAACTTCCAGACAAGCTCACGGAAGAAGAGGAGTCGGATTTTATTCCGGTGCTATCTGCGTTACGATCTTTAACGAACAACGGTCTGACGGGGGTTGATCTGATCCGCTGCTGGGTGGAATGGCGCATCCTTCCCTTGAGTCGCCGAGACGACTTGATGTGTGAGTTTGATGGCACTTTGGACCACCCCCAATGCTACTTCCACACAACACTCACAGAGGATGATATTGTGACCATTATCAAGAAGTTAACCGGCGAGCCCATGGCCAAGTGTAGCCAAATAGGGCTCAAGCCATTCTACAAGATTAACCCGGCTCCTAAGGTAAATAATTTAAGCCGCCTTTGGTTCATTCTTTCCGACTTACCCAGATTCTGATTCGCATAACAAAAATTCCACTTCAGAAAGGAGACCGATTCTGGTCCAAGAGGCCGAAGAAGATGGCCCTGAAGCAAGCCAGGCCGCCTCCAAAAAGGAAAACCAAGGGTAAAATCAAAGCCGCCATCACCGAATCGTCCGATGTGGACGAATCCCAAACCGGCGATGTGTCTTCAGAGGTAAAATTCTATCTTATTTGTCTTGACATCCGTAGCTATAATTTGTGCTTATATCTCTGCATCTCTTATGTATAGAATGATGATAACGAAAGCCAAGGTGAGGACGTAGAGGTAATTTCTATTTCTTCAGACTCATCTTCTCCTCCGCCTAAGCCGGCCAGGCGGGTTTGTGGGAAAGTTCCCATGTCTCACCCGAATGCTTGTCTGGATCCTAACTTTCTCTTGAAGAAATTGCAACGCGCTTCCTATCGGAAGACTCGGAGCCACTCAGGAGATTTGGTGTCCGGGTTACCAGTGCAGACTCCCACTAAAAAACGGCAACATGAGGTATCCTTTATCGATGTACACCTTCATTTTCTTTTGGATCATACTTGTAACCCGCTCATATTTTGAGATATTACTTTTGCAGACTTCTCCCCCTTCATCAGGCGACTCAATGATGCCAGCCCTTCCGCCAATGGTTCGCATACCAGGGTAAGTTCTTATAATACTTATGTTCTTCCTGATAATGATGACGCTTGCTTTTAAGCATGACCCTCTTTTCCTTTAGAGCACAAGCGAAGAAGAGAAAAACTGGCGGCTCAACTTCCACCCAGCTCCAGAACTTAAAGAAATGCCAGCACCGACTCATGCTGACCCGGCGAAAGATATACCTGATGATCGGGTTGACCTTCCAAGTTCTTCCAAGGAAGGCATGGAAGCGCCCAAGCCACCAAATCCATTGAAGGCGACTGAAGATCGTGACGCTGTAATCATTACTGGTACTAGCATAAGCCGGCTTCGGCAGTCTTATCGAAGCATGTATCAACATCGTCCGATCCTTCTACTGGACATGAAATTTCCAACGCAAAACTCTCTCAATATGAAAATCTTGAGTTTAAAGAGCTCTGATCCGGCTTCGCAAGTCACCTGGAAACAAGTTATGAGAAGAGTCTGCTCCATATAATGAAGAATAAACATGAAGTACTCCTTAATGCATACCCTCCTTATTAGCCCCCAAGGGCCGGGTCATCTTTTGAAAGATGAGCCGGGTCTTGATATGTAGAAAAATCTTTCGACCTGTAACCCCCAAGGGTCGGGTCATCTTTTGAAAGATGAGCCGGGTCTTGATTTGTAGAAAAAACTTTCGACCTGTAACCCCCAAGGGCCGGGTCATCTTTTGAAAGATGAGTAGGGTCTTGATTGTAGAAAAAACTTTCGACCTGTAACCCCCAAGGGCCGGGTCATCTTTTGAAAGATGAGTCGGGTCTTGATTGTAGAACAAACTTTCGACCTGTAACCCCCAAGGGTCGGGTCATCATTTGGAATATGAGTCGGGTCTTGATTGTAGAAAAAACTTTCGACCTGTAACCCCCAAGGGCCGGGTCATCTTTTGAAAGATGAGTCGGGTCTTGATTGTAGAACAAACTTTCGACCTATAACCCCCAAGGGCCGGGTCATGTTTTGAAAGATGGGCCGGATCTTGATGTGGTATAATTTTGTCTAAAAAATTATACATTAGCCCCCAAGTGTCAGGGGTGTTGCTTGCAATAATTCTGAGACTTGTCCCTTGATAATATGTTGAGAGGAATCTCTGGCCCAAGCTGAGTCGACATTGGGCGACTTAAAGAAAAGTTTGGCCGACCAGCAAGATGCGCGGGCTAAAGCAGAGGAAAAATACCAGCTGATCTTAGCTGATATGGAAAAGCTGAAAGCCGCCAACAAGAAATCCCAAGCTGACCAAGCCGCCATGCTAAAGCGAGCGGAAATGGCTGAAACAAAGCTAGAAGCCGTGCAACAAGAGCTGGCCGGCTTAAAGAAACATATCTCCAACATGACACGTGCCATCTTTGGTAAGAAGGAAATCCTTGATTTTGTACTTTGCAAGAGAAAAAATTAGTGTGAAAAAAGTACTGACCATTATCGTCCCTTATGCAGGCCCGAGAGCCGCCAACCTTCAGGACGACTGCATCTTGAGGCTAAAGGCGATTTACACATTGAGTGATAAGCTATATACTGGGAGTGTGCTGACCGTGAAAGTAGTGATGGGCGCCAAGGAACCAATTACATCAATCAAAAAGATGCTTGGCTGCTTATCTACCCTTCCGCCTCAGATAGGTGAGCTAACCCGATCAGCCGCCCGGAAAGTGGTGCTGACTACGCTGAGTCGGTGTTTGGCGTATGCTCCAGAACTGAAACCCGAAGAAGTAGCAGCCGGCTTCCCACAGCTCAAGGACGATGAGTCAGAATTTACTCAAGATGATTATCAGCGTGTCGTCAGGGAATCGCGCTTGGCAACGACTCAGCTAGCAGCAAGCTTGGACTGGTCAAAATACCAAGCTGCTTATGACGAGAAGAACAAGAAACTAAACCCGCCAACCTTTGTGACAACCAGCTTGACTCCTCGCTGGCCCAAAAACCCTTTTGATTTGGAGGCGGACCTCTCGGCATTCTTGAATGATGAAGACGAATTTGCCGCTCTATCCAAATGCAATTGGGTGCTGGGCGACTTACAACTTGAAGTCGGCCAGAGCTCAGGGCAAGCTGACCCGGAGGCACCAGCAGAATAGATCTTTACTGAATCAGCCACCCGAGCCATGTAATAGGTTAGTGTAGAAAACAATTCCTTGTTGCGATATTGATAAAACTTGTGTCGCCCTCGGGGCGCCTTATGATACTTGACCCGCCATGTTAGTAGAGATTTTGACCATCAACCTGTTGGGCCAAAAACATACATCAAACCATCTCAGTGAGTAATGGATGATAATAAATAATAACTGACTCAAGATGTTCTGGCGTATTATATGCAGAAGAGCCTGGTTCAAAAAGATTTGGCGAGTCGTAAAAATTTGTGAAACCTCATGGCAGTGGGAGGAAGGTGAAAGTAAGAATTTCGTCGGCTCGTTCAAGTCGCGACAGGATAGGATGAGTTAGATAAACTCAAGTGCTACCCGAGGGAGACTTTTTGTGTAAAAAAGCTCAAGTATTTAGACTGGCTGATCAGGCACGAGTCGAGCTTCAGTGAAGCAGGTTCAACGAACCAATGGTTTCTCTATTCTTCATGTGGGGCGCTAGCCGGTACTATGCATGTTTTAACCAAGGCGAGTTCAGGGTCCATAGAGCGGATTGACTCGCCAAGAGTTCATGGGTCCATACGGCGATTCGGCCAACACACAGTCTAGTATAACCATTTGTAATGCGGTAATTTTTCGCTAGCCAAATGGGTAGTAAGGCTGATCTCAGTGAGAGGAAGCCCCCAAGTGACCTATGATTAGGGGAAAGACCGGTCATAGGATTGTAGAAGCGTATACGCTCTTACCACAAAACGACTTGGGAGCTAATAGCCCCCAAGTAAGTCGGCCTAATCCCCAGAATCATATAAGGCGCCCATGTTTGAATCACGCGCTTGTAGCGACTTGATCCTCTTTGGCTTATCGATACCCAGTGTTGTAATAAGTGCAGCATGGCGACTTATGCTCTCTGGTATGGATAGCGCCCATGCTTGGGCGACTTGTCGAAGAGCAATAAATATCCATGCTTTCAATAAGATGAAGTGGCAGGAAAGACCCAGAATTCGTGGGCATCAACTTTATTCCTTTATATAAATGAAAGACTTACAATTTTCAAAAGATGACAGAAGAAAAAACAGAGCCAATAGCTCAAGTGTAATAAGTCCGCAAGTGGGCTATGTTCCAGGGGCGAGTTGACTCAGCCTCCATGGTTGCTCGATCAGGCCGAAGATCCACCAGATAGTACGACCCGTTGCGAAGGTTTTTGCTGACGATGAACGGTCCTTCCCATGGTGGTGACAACTTATGCATGCCAGTGCAATCTTGGATCAAACGGAGCACTAAGTCGCCCTCCTGAAAAGCTCGGCTCTTGACCCGGAGGCTATGATAACGCCGCAAGTCCTGCTGATAAATAGTCGATCGGGAGGCAGCCAGATCGCGTGCTTCCTCCAAAGCATCCAAAGAATCCTGACGTGCCAACTCTTTGTCCTGTTCCACATAAGCATCGACTCTGGGCGAGTCATGCCTAATGTCACTGGGAAGAACGACTTCTGCTCCGTACACCAGGAAAAAGGGAGTAAAACTCGTAGACCGGTTCGGGGTGGTTCGGATGCTCCATAATACTGAAGGCAACTCTTCAATCCAACACCCCGGGGTGCACTCTAGGGGAACCATAAGTCGGGGCTTGATTCCTCGCAGTACTTTCTGATTCGCCCGTTCTGCCTGCCCATTAGATTGCGGATGAGCGACCGCAGATACATCAAGCCGGATGTGCTCACGGTGGCAAAATTCCTGCATCGCTCCTTGTGATAAATTGGTACCATTATCAGTGATAATACTGTGTGGGTATCCAAACCGGAAGATCAACTTTTTCAAGAATTTGACGGCCGTTTCTGCATCACAGCTGCCGACAGGTTCTGCTTCGACCCACTTGGTGAATTTATCAACTGCCACCAACAGATGAATTTTTTTGTTGGATGACATCTTAAAGGGGACAACCATATCTAACCCCCAGACCGCGAAGGGCGAGGTGATAGGGATCATCCTCACCTCTTGAGCCGGCACATGGGCCTGTCGGCCATAACGTTGACAACCATCACATCGACGAACTATCTCTTCCGCGTCCGCATGAGCCGTCAACCAAAAGAATCCATGTCGGAACTCCTTTGAGACGAGGGAACCTGACCCGGCATGATGCCCACAATCTTCGGCATGGATCTCATTCAGAATTACGCACCCTTCATTGGAAGAAACGCATCTTTGAAATACCCCAGAGGTACTTCTCTTATATAATTCGCCGTTGATGATGACCATGGACTTGCTCCGACGGACGATTTGGTGAGCCAACACCTCATCCGAAGGCAACTCGCCTCGTGTAAGGTACGCCAAATAAGGAAGAGCCCAATCCGGCGTAACACGGAGAACCGCCACTAGCTGGGACTCAGGATCTGGTATTGCCAACTCCTCTTCCGAGGGCAACCTCACGGAAGGATTATGCAAAACGTCCACAAAAACATTAGGAGGAACTGGCTTCCGTTGCGAGCCGAGGCGCGAGAGGGCATCAGCTGCTTCGTTAAGTCGTCGGTTGATATGATCAACTTGGTAGCCATGGAAATGACCCGCCACATCAGACACGGCCCTTCTGTAAGCCGCCATCAAGGGGTCCCGGGAGTCCCATGTACCTGAAACTTGTTGAGCCACCACATTAGAATCGCCAAGACATCTGACGCACGTGAGATTCATCTCCTTTGCGAGTCGCAAACCATGAAGCAGGGCTTCATACTCCGCAGCGTTTTTGGTGCACGGGAACATGAGTCGGAGAACATAACAGAACTTGTCTCCCTGGGGTGAAATCAACACCACGCCAGCCCCTGAGCCTTCCAATTGCCTAGACCCATCAAAATAAATAGTCCAGTACGTGAGGTCAGGCCTGTCTTCCGGAATCTGCAGTTCGGTCCAATCATTGATGAAGTCGACCAATGCCTGGGACTTGATGGCCGTGCGAGGTGTATACCGCACGTGGTGCGGCCCAAGCTCAATCGCCCATTTGGCGATTCACCCCATTGCTTCTCGGTTCTGGATGATGTCCCCAAGAGGGGCAGAGCTAACCACCATGATAGGATGTTCTTGGAAATAGTGTTTGAGCTTGCGACTCGCCATAAACACCCCATAAACCTACTTCTGCGAGTGTGGGTAACGTTGTTTGGAGAGGGTTAGCACCTCGCTGATGAAATACACCGGGCGTTGTACCGGGTATTCTTTTCCTTCTTCCTTCCGTTCGACAGCTACTGCCATGCTCACCGGCTTGGAGTTCGCCGCGATGTATAGAACCATAGGCTCCTTTTCAGTCGGAGCGGCCAAAACTGGCAGGTTAACCAGCTGCTGTTTTAGGGCTTGAAAAGCTTCATTGGCCTCCTCCGTCCAAACAAAACGGTCAACTTTCTTAAGCAACTGATAGAGGGGAATAGCTTTCTCCTCTAGACGGCTTATAAATCGACTTAAAGCCGCGATACGACCCGCCATGCGTTGAACTTGATTGATATTCGCTGGTTTCCCAAGCGAAGTAATTGCTTCGATTTTGGCCGGGTTGGCCTCAATGCCGCGTTCGGACACCAAGAAACCCAACAACTTTCCTGCGGGAACGCCAAAAACACATTTGGTGGGATTAAACTTCATCTGATACACCCGCAGATTGTCAAAATTTTCCTTGAGATCCTCCAAGAGCGTCTCCTTCTTACGAGTTTTAACCACAATGTCATCAACGTAAGCGTGTACGTTGCGTCTGATTTGGCCACGGAGACATTTTTGGATGCAGCGCTGGTAAGTCGCCCCGGCGCTCTTGAGCCCGAACGGCATGGATACATAGCAAAAAGCCCCAAATGGGGTTATGAAAGCTGTCTTCTCCTGATCTTCCACAACCATCTTGATTTGGTGATATCCGGAGTAGGCGTCCAAGAAACACAAACGCTCGCAGCCCGCCACCAAATCAATGATTTGATCAATGCGGGGAAGGGCGAAAGGATCCTTTGGACAAGCTCTGTTGAGGTCGGTGTAGTCGATGCACATGCGCAAAGTGCCGTTCTTTTTTAGCACCAGGACCGGGTTAGACAACCACTTAGGGTGGAAGACCTCCAGGATGAATCCGGCAGCCAAAAGACGGGCGACTTCTTCCCCGATTGCCTTGCGTCGCTCCTCATTGAACCTGCGAAGTATTGCTGAATCGGCTTTGCCTTAGGGTCAACATTAAGGTGGTGCTCAGCGAATTCTCTCGGTACACCAGGCATGTCAGAAGGTTTCCATGCGAAGATGTCCCGATTCTCACGGATGAATTCGATGAGCGCGCTTTCCTATTTGGGATCCAGACCCGCCCCGATAGTAAACTGCTTGGATGAGTCGCCAGGAACGAAGTCCACCATGTTAGTGTCATCCGTCGGTTTGAACTTGAATGGTAGCTCAGCATCTGTTGTTGGCTTCTTGAGGGGCGACATATCTGCCGGATCAACATTGGCTTGGTGATACTTGAGTTCTTCTGCAGCACAGGCGATTTTTGCGTAAGCCGCATCTTCTTCCTCACAATCCTTTGCTATCCTCCTGTCACCAACGACCGTGATGGGTCCCTTAGGGCTAGGCATCTTGAGTTTAAGGTAAACATAGCAGGGGCGAGCCATGAACCGGGCGTAAGCCGGCCGCCCAAACAACGCATGATAAGGGCTCTTTAGCTTGACCACCTCAAATATAAGTGACTCGCTCCTGTGGTTGGATGCTGTACCAAAAGCCATAGTGAGCTTGACCCGCCCAATTGGGTATGCCGACTTACCTGGGACGATACATTGGAATACTTTGGTAGACGGCATTAGGTCTTTCTCTAATAAGTTCATCCTTCAAAAGATGTCGAAATATAATATGTTGATGCTGCTGCCACCATCCATAAGTACCTTTGACAGGGTATATCCTCCGACTTGGGGGGCCACGACCAATGCTAAGTCACCGGGGTTGTCAATTCTGGGCGGGTGATCCTCCCTACTCCACGAGATAGTCTCCTCGGACCAGTGGAGGTACCTGGGGAGTGCCGGATCAGATACACTATACGTTCGGTGCTTCACCTTCTTGTCTCGCTTACACGCACTGGTGGTGAACACATGGTATTGCCCGCTGCTTAATTGTTTGGGATTGCTACGGAACCTGCCATGATCATCTTGCCCCTGCGGGGGTGGCTGCTGAAACACGCCGGGCGGGTTATACCGCTGCTGGTTTTGCACCGGATACTGGCCACTGCTTTGTTGCGAGCCGCCCTGGGCCCCTGGTTCGGGAAAGCCGTCGAACGGGTTCTGGCGTTGATTAGGTGCACCGAACTGTTCCTGCTGTTGGCCGTGGTCACCGGTTTGACCCTTCTTGATCGCCTCCGCCCGAAATTCCTGCATCACGTAACAGTCTTCCCAAGAGTGAGTCGCCGGTCCATCCGCCATGGCATGGTGTGGGCAGGGGCCCTTAAGTATCTCATTATAGTTGCGCGGCTTCTTGCCACTGTAACCCCTCTTCTTCTGGCGCTGGTTGCCATTATTAGCACCGGTGTTGGCGACAAAGTCCGTGGACCCTTCCTGCTGCCTTCTTTTGCCATTCCCACCATGATTATGGTGGGCGCGTCCCTGAAACCGGGGGTGATTTTTGGATGCCTCGCCTTTCCTCGGTGAATTGACTTTGCTGCCGTCCTCTCCTGGATCTTTAGTATCGTCCGCTTCGGCGTACCGAGTGAGGGTGTCCATCAATTTGTCCATATCCTGTACCTTGCGCTTGAGTCGCCCCAGCTTCTGCACCAAGGGCTCATAGTGGCAGTTTTGCTCCAAGATCAACACAGCCTTTGCCGCCGTGATGCCATCTGATGAGTGGATGATTTCTGCGACCCGCCGCGTCAAGTGGTGGGCCGACTCATCGGGGCGTTGAGCGCAATGCTGTAAGTCGACTATCGTCATCGGGCATTTGCAAGTTCCCCGGAAGTTTTGGACGAAACGTTCTTTAAGTTCAGCCCAAGTCTGGATGGAGTTGGGTGGCAGGTTTTTCAGCCAAGTGCGCGCCGTCCCTTCGAGCATCATTGTAAAGTACCTGGCACAGACCGCTTCACTTACATCGAGCATGTCCATTGCGATTTCATAACTCTCAACCCATGACGCCGGCTCAAGGTCCGGGGTGTAATTGGGCACCTTCCTTGGTCCTTTAAAATCTTTCGGCATCCGCTCATTGCGAAGGGCGGGGGCCAAGCATGGCACCCCTACTTGCCTGCCGCCTCCGATAAGCGGCGCTGGGCTGGTTTGAATGTCCTCGTTGTCTCGGCCAGGCAGGTCCCGATGGTCAGGCGGGTTAACCTGAGGTAGGTGTCGTGGTCCACTGGTTATGGCGGGTTGGTCCTCTGGCCGGCTTCTGGTGCGGCTCGCCTGGGGGGTGGAGTGCAGCCAGTCGAGGCTGTGCGAGAATTGCGCGTTTTGAACCACCGCCATCTTCAACATCTCAATGGCGTTTCTTGCTTCTATTTCAGCCGGAGTGTTGCCATAAACCGGAAGGGATTCTAAGTGGCGAGTTGCGGCGAGCACGTTGTCCACGGGGTTGGAAAAGTGGCCCTGAGGCGTCTGGAAATGGGGAACGCGATCAACTGCTGGCTCAAGCGGCGGGTTTGGTGGCTGAGCCGACCCTCCTCCTAGAATGGTTCCTGCCCCGGGGGTGCGCGGAGTGTCGAAAAGGCGGGTAGGGTTCAGATTAGGGGGTAAATGTCCCTGGTGCCTCCTCTGATGAACAGCGTCGGACTCGCGCTGATGCCTTTCGAGTCTCCAGTTTTCGGTGTTCAAGCGAGTTGTCTCAGCGGTGATCTGAGCTTGCCGGGTCTCAATCATGGCGGCTTCTGCCTCAGCATCTCGCTGAGCCTTCGCCACCTCATCTCGTAGCTTTGCTAACTCGACATTTATCGTGCCCTGGTTTTCCGCCATTACAGGGGTCGCCATGATCCTTGTTATCTCCGCCGACAAGTCCACCAAGATCGCAGTTGGGCTCTTGGATGTCTCGCCAGCCCCGTCGTTGCCTGCAGGGTTTTGCTGGGACTGAGTCGCCCCAGCCATGTATACGGCGATCTGATGGCGGGTCCAGTCGAGGACCTCGGGATCCATTGCCAGCGACAGATCTCCGAGGCAGCCCCCGTGCAGAGACTGAATTGAATCTGTGTCGCCCATGGATGACTCGTCGTCAGTGTTGACCGGCGTAGTCTCTTGAGTCGCCGATCGCTCTGGTTCATCAGAGCCATGCGTGAAGCCAACGAAGACCGGGTGTGTCAGGTTTGGTATCGCAACGGGACGGATATACCTGGCCGGCTCGATGATGTCGGTGGAAGTGTCCGGCTCAGGCACGGGCGCTCCGACCATGCCGATGAAGATGTTGACCTTGCCGAAGGGAACTCTGTAGCCGGATTCGATTGAATCGGCCTCGGGGCCGCACAGCGAGTTGTCGATGTAGTACTTTCCGCGACGGCTCCATGTCATGAGCCCAGCCGCGTAGCTCCCTGACCCTGGTAGGGCTCCCTTTGAGAACTCAACTCCATTGTGCGTAGGCCCCACGGTGGGCGCCAACTGTCGTGGTTTTGTCACGGCAGATGTCCTCGTGCATGGACTTAGTGTTGGAGTCATCGCACCTCGGTGGCGACTCAAAGGGGTTGAACAGGAGCGGGACACAGATTTACCCAGGTTCCGCCCCTCGTGAGGAGGTAAAAGCCTACGTCCTACTTTGTGTTGTATTGATGATGTTTCGATTACAAGGAGGGCGGAACTCCCCTGACCTAGCTCTCGATGATTTCTAACCTGCCCTCTCCTTCCCTGGGACTCGCCTTATATATAGGTCGAGCCCTTAGGGTTTACAAGAGTCCTTGCCATCATACAAGTCATGATTCTTTCTATCTCTAAGTCGCCGTGCTTTTCAAGACTCTAGAACTACCCGATGATTGTTTCTCCATGAGGATCTTGAACCGCCATCTAGCTCCTGGGCCTATTGGGCCAAAGCTTGAATCGCCAAAGGATGAGTCGCCCACTTGGTGACCCGGCCCAGCTAGGGCGAATCACACAACAGATAATATCCCCAACAGTAATGTTCCCAATAAAGAAAACATAACTAAAAACATGGGGGGTCATCGAAAGACGTATTATATGGACTTTCCTTTTGTTACTTCCTACTTTTCTCATACACCGATGAACAAAATAATGGACCCCTTGCAAATTTATATTTCAGAGTAATTGTTACATGTATTAGTTCATCGTTTTCACTATGAAATAGGAATCACTTGATGTATGCCTAGTACCTCCTCGATATGGAATGAGTTGCTATTTTTATTTGATAAGGAATAAATGTGGCCAGACTTATTTTTGTTGATTGTAGGGGCAAAAATTACTTCAAAATATGATTGTTTGAGTTGAAATCTGAATTAATAGTCTTCATATCTGTTTGAGTGACTGCCATAAGGTCGAGTAGGACTAAAGAATATCGTCTTTTACATTATTTATTTGAACTTTTGGTCATTGTCATGTTGCAGATGATATGTAATGGACAGGAATTTCAGTGCTTGGCAAGGGGAAATATATTCTTCTGCACATAAGATATATTTCTATTAACATATACATTGTGTTCAAATTATGTATCTACTGGTCATCTTGCTCTCTGCAGAATGCTGTTCAAAACAAACAAACTTTGCTTGAGAATGTTAGTGTGCATGTCAGGGAGAAAAAACTTCTATTGCAAACAAGTTGGTATCTTTTCGTAATCACATACAAATTTTGTTCAAACTATAGTGCCACCTTGTTTATTTGTTTATTACTTCTTCTTTGCTATCAAACTGTTGTCCAGACCAAAAACACAATAAAAGGTGCTAATGCATGCAATAAGAGTGCTCGAAGTGGTTCGCTGGTTTCGATGGGTGCAATGAACTACTTGTAAGAGTGCTCAAATTCATTTCATATGTTTCCCTGTTATGTTTTTGTTTTGTCATATGGTAACTTTTATTTTTCTTAGCATTCTTGAAAGTCTGAAAAATCATAACAACGACGTAGCTCTAGCTACAATTGTAAGTTGTGATGCTAAATTTAAACCTGATGGTCCTGAAATTAGAAACGAATTCTGGGTAGTGCATCTCAATATGGCACTCGTGCATACTAAAAATTTGGTACAAAGTGGCAAAAACTGCAATACTCTCAGTAATGCAGAAAAAGCAAAGATTGCATGGCCTTCAACCTTTGTACGTGACTAATATCTTGCCTTTATTACTAGTTACATCATGTTAATGCATTGTGTGCTAACAGTTCATTTTGTTTTCTTGTTTGTAGATTCAAAAGAGAAATGGATGAGTATATGGCTATCACATTTATATATACAATAATGATGACGTCGATGTTTCGATTCATGATGATGATGATGATGATGACGATGATGATGATGATGATGATGATGGATGGTTTTAGTTTAAGTTATGGTGTAGGGATGATGC
>NC_058523.1:273504834-273507334 GCF_904849725.1 Hordeum vulgare subsp. vulgare
GGATCCACCAAATCCTCGGCCTTGGCCTTCATAATCTTCTTCTGTCTGTTGGTGGCACTTGCCCCTAGCCATGGTTAGGGGACGGGGTTGGCCACCGTCGGCCGTCAGGGCGGCGAGGGGATCCCCGTTCGGACCATGCCACAGCTTCTGGGGGCGCGCGGCGGAAGATGGCCCGAGCGCCCGTGGCGGAGGAAGGGCGAGGGGCCGCGGCTGTCGTGGAGGCCAAGGCTGGGGGAGGCGGAGCACTACTCCAACGCCTCCGCCTTCCCCGGGGGTTGCTCCTGAGGCGGCCCACCATGTTGCTTTAGGGGGCCCCACGTGTGCTTCTCGGCTGCTGCGAAGGGAGCCTGAGCGACGCCGGTTGTCCTACCTCGAGCGATAGCGACGAGGAGGACAGCGATGGTGGCGGTGTTCGTGTTGGGTTAGGGCCACGGGGTGTCAAGTTGAAGGTCGATTCCCCGGGCCCCTAACTGGACGTAGACTGCATCGCCGCGGCTAGCTCACGGCTCGCCCCCTCCTAGCGGGGGCGCCTTGCCGGAGCTGGCGTGGGTGCCTCATGTTTGGGGAGGAGGCACCTCCACCAGCTCTGACTTCTCCAGGTCCTCTGCTTGGGCCACCTCACCAGGGGGGGTATTGGCTCCCCGACCCCAGGGGGAGGGTGCACCCGCGGACTTCAGATCCTTCGCCCCTTCTAGTGCCTTGCCCTCTGCTCCTCGGCCAGAGGGGGGCTAGGTGGCGCTCGGCGGGGGCGGTCCTGTTCTCGTCGGCACAGTGCTGGCCCTAGGAGGCCAGCCCTGGCCACGCCGCGGGCCCCGCCTTTTTGTATTTTTGAACTTCACTCCTCCGCGCAGGTCGGTCCTCGTCAAAAGACAGAGTCTTTAGGTTCGATAACCACAATTTTGTAAGTGAAGTCAAAATGTATCCATTCAAATGAATGAAAAGACCGTTTCCCCTTTTGCGATTCCATTCTTTGTATGATTCGCCTGTGCATAATTTGGGATCTTGCCGGCAACTACCGGCAAGGCTCCTTGCCGCATTCGGTGCAACCCTGGAAATCGCCAAGCGCAGCTTGAGATGAAAATCGGGTGCTACGTAGCCGCTTGCTCTGTTGATTAGGTTTGCAGCTGTTTGAAGGCGCTCTGTGGCCATTCAGGTCGTTTGAACGAGTTCGAAACAGAGTAACGTGCACCGAACTTTGGGAAGGTCCCAGTACATGCAAACTCCACACACAAAGACTGGAAGGTTTCAAACGGAAAAAAAGCAAAGGATCTATCTACTTCAGATCTGAATCTTTAAGCTTAAAAACTTATCTGGCCACGCCGTGGTTGCAAGGTGCTTGAATCTTTTGCTAGGGGTCGGAGCCCTCGGCAAGCAGGAAATCACCGCGCCTGGCGGTCTTTTCTTCGGCAAAGGCTTCCTGCCGACGGTCCGTGACAGTCGCTTGGAGAAAGAACCAGCCACGGTGTAACCCCTTTGCTTTCTCTCTTGCTAGGACATGCTTGCGGAGCCCCCGAGCGCGTCCTTGGGCGGCGATGCAACACTCTCAGGGGCGCAACACCAGCGCTGGAGTGCGCGCCGGGGCTTCGGGACCGTGTGGCGCATCTTCAATGATTGTGCATCGCTCCACGGAGGTGCGCCCGCCGGAGTATGCACCGAGGCCTCTGTGAAGCTCCCGGGCGCGCCCTCGACAGCTGCGCGTCGGCCCCGAGCGACGCATCGGCCCGTCGGCGCTGCCCTTGGAGTCTCCACCTCCCTGACCCGCACGTGCGTGTAGCAACGTGCTCGCACGGGCCTTGGGAAGCCATAGCAGAACAGAGCGTCTGCCGCGGTACCCTGTTTCCGAGGGAACGCGGCGTAGCACCCAAACTTCGAAGAATCCAGTGCTGAGCGTGCTCTGATTCCACGCCCAACTCCATAGCCCCCTACTTGGCACGCCAAAGATGTCGGCGATGCTAGGTCGACACCTATGCGAATTAACGTGATACCCTTGTGATCGTAGGGCAGGGAAAGACAACGTCAAGAGCAGAGCTAACGACCAACACTCGGCAAGCCTTTTTACCCAGGTTCGGGCCGCTTAAAGCGTAAAACCCTGCGTCCTGCTCATCTGATCGTATTAAGCATTTCGTTGTTCGTTATAGTCACTGATGATAACCATCTTCTTGGCCAATCCCCAAAGAGTCTAACCCCTTGTGAATGAGCTAAGAACCTCCTTTTATAGGCAAAGGGGTCACCTACAGTGCTCGATGGTAGGTTCACAAGAAGTTATAGTTAACCTAGAGCGGTGCTTATCCATCTGCCGCTCTCAGGTGCATTAAATGCACGTCTTGTCCTTGTCAGCACCGTGCTGGTGAAGACATGTGTCCACGTGTTTCAACACCTGGAAGCCGCACTCCGCGCATGCGGAATGCGCTGGAACTCGGGGCGGCGGTGGCATTGTGGCAAGGGCGGTCGCCCTTCAGTGCCTAGCCTCATCATCCCGGCTAGGGAGCTTGCCGGGGCC